>NC_136065.1:1145175148-1145177648 GCF_964261635.1 Lissotriton helveticus
GCCCCGGCGGGCGGGTCCGGGCACTGCCTTCCCCTGATTCAGAATCGCCGGACCTCACGGAGCTCTGCCTGAGGGAAAAAACTCAGAGAAAAAGGACCATCGGGAAGGGGCTGAGAGGCAGGTGTGTTCCCGGGCCCCTGGGGGCTGCGGCGGGCGGGCCCGGGTGCTGCCTTTCCCCGTCTCGGCATCGCCAGGCCTCACGGAGCTCTGCCTGAGCAAACTCAGAGAAAAAGGACCATCGGCAAGGGGCTGAGCGGCAGGAGCATACCCAGGCCCCTGGGGGCCCCGGCGGGCGGGCTCGGGTCCTGCCTTCCCCTGATTCAGTATCGCCAGAGCTCACGGAGGTCTGACTGACCCTCTCCCTAGTAATCCGGAGGAAAATTACCCCCCTTTCTTGTAATCCGTGCACACGAGGTGACAGAGGGGACCCAAGGCGCGAATGTACCCGACCTCCTGGAGCCCTCGCTGGGATCCGGGAGGCAAATGGCACGTCATCGGGACTTCCAGGGAAATTCGGCCATCTGGTCGCCCCATTGGAAAGCATTGCGGGCGACCAGATGGCCGAGGCGATCAGGGCGACCAGATGGCCGAGGGGACCCGGGCGACCAGATGGCCGGGCACAAAAGGGAAGCCAATTCTGGCGACGAGGGTAGCATTCCACCCTTCTAGAGGGACACGACATGTATGTAGCTGTAAACCCCGGTTAAAGTTAACTCGAGCCTTGGCATCACAAAATGGATGCTGCCACCACAGAAACAAGTCTGACCTCCTGCTGCTGGGAGTCCTTCCAGCGAGGGTGGCTTGGACAAAGGGTTTCCTGCCTTGGGAGGTGCTAGCACCACCCTAGTCAGGATTTTGTGTATTGGGTAGGACAGGCCTGAATGGAATGAGACATGCCTGGGGCACACAAGGTGTCCTGTGCATACACCGGTTCAAACCAGTTGCTGGGGCATCCCTGCCCCAGCTCTGGCGGGAAACCGGACAAAGGATAGGGGGTGTAGCCACCCCCCTTCCTGGTCCCACCCAGGGGAGGGACCTAGTCAGTAGTGCAGCCCCCTTTAGGAGAATAAAGGTAGGAGCTGGTCCCATTCCAAATTAGATTATCCTGAACAATTCTTCAAGAAGAAACTCTGGACTTTGACGTTCTGCTCCACAGAAGACTGAAGAATCTCCCTTGTGGACAAGGAGTGTCCACCCTGCAACTGCAGGCACCATCAAGCGTCCAGCAGGACCCAGGACGGAGCCCCGGGAGGGAGGAGTGCGGCAGGCCAGGGGACGGGGCACAGGGCCGGAGCACCCGACCCAGGGCTTGCCGGGCCCCTGTCCCCAGGCTCGGGCCCTCCCGGACCCCATCCAGGGCTTCACGCCACGCGGCAGGCCCAGGGACTGACCCGGGGCTGGGGCAGCATCCTGGCCCGTCCAGCTGCCGGCAGAGGACCGCTAGTCCTAGAGGGGTCCCAGAGTACCTTGTCCCTAGTAATCCGGAGGAAGGCTACCCCTCTTTCTGGGAACAAGTGCGCACCGCGAGGCTCAGGGGACCCTGGGCGCGAATGTGCCTGACCTCCTGGAGCCCTTGCTGGGATCCGAGAGGCAAATGGCACATCATAGGGACTTCCAGGGAAGTCCGGCCATCTAGTCGCCCCATAGGACAGCGTTGCGGGCGACCAGATGGCCGGGACCGAAAGGACTCCCTGCTTCCCACCCCATGCCGTCGGCCTGGAGCCCCCCGACACCCAGGGGAGGACCACCGTGAAAACCATGGAGCCCGACCCGGGTGTGAGAAGTTGGCCTGATATATGATGCTCACTAGTTCTAGTGATTACCTTGTATCAGTCCAAACAACCCTTATGGTGATTGGTTGTAAGTCAACCTTATAGACGAGCTATCCTAATGGTAGCATGGACAAAGCAGTCTTAGGCTAAACTATTTTGGCATGTGAAGCCAGCTGTTTTACCACAATATAACCCCTTGAATACCAAGTGAAAAGACACCACACAGGTTGTTATGAAAATAAACAGTATATTTATAAATAACAACACCTCTGAACTCTTTATGAGGTCAGAGGGCTAAGCACATGACAATCTCTTACGAAAAATACTACAAGTTGCACAAAATTACAATGGTGCCCTAGGGGCACGACAAACCATATACTAAGTAAGTGGAATGTGAGAGTCGATAAAAGGAATGGAGCTGTCCAGAGGCTGTAGGATCGATGGGACCACGCTATACTAACTTCAGGTAAGTAATAGGAGGCCCACGGAACGCTTGTGCAGAGTGTGAACTCACATGCGAGATGCGTAACAACGTCTATGGACAGTACAGTTCAAGTTAAAGGTGAGTACGGACAATCCTGACTAGGTAGGACTAAAACGACTGTGGAGCTGGACACTAGGACAGTTAGACTACCCTTGAGCACCGAAATGCTCTTGTTACCTCACCCACGGGCCGCGGGTGCATAGGGTTCAAAGTGCGTCAGGTTCTCGCGTTGAAGTCAATGGAG
>NC_136065.1:1145182648-1145185148 GCF_964261635.1 Lissotriton helveticus
CAACCGACGCACCCCACGACCGCACCTATGCCCCCCACCACCACCCTCCTCGCCTGGACCCCAATCAGCACCGAAGACACCATCCGCACGATGAACTCCATCCACTCCGGATCTCCAACCGACCCCTGCCCTCACCACGTCTTCAACAAGGCCGACTCTGTCATCGCACCCCACCTACGAGACATCATCAACACCTCCTTCGACACCGCGACCTTCCCGGAGAGCTGGAAGCACGCTGAACTCAGCGCTCTATTGAAGAAACCTTCAGCGGACCCCACCGAACTCAAAAACTATCGCTCCTCCCGTTTCCGGCCAAAGTCATCGAGAAGACCGTCAACAAGCAGCTGGCCGCCTTCCTCGAGACGAACGGATCCCTCGACCTCTCGCAGTCTGGCTTCCGGGCCAACCACAGCACTGAGACCGCCCTCATCGCAGCCACCGATGACATCCGAGCCCTGCTCGACAACGGAGAAACAGCGGCCCTAATCCTCCTGGACCTTTCCGCGGCATTCGACACTGTCTACCACCGCACCCTAGTACAGCGCCTCTGCAACATCGGAATCCAGGAGAAGGCACTAGAATGGATCATCTCCTTCCTCGCCAGAAGGACACAGAGAGTCCGCCTCCCCCCGTTCAGATCAGAAGCCACCGAAGTCATCTGCTGCATTCCTCAAGGCTCCTCGCTCAGCCCCACCCTCTTCAATGTCTACATGAGCCCCCTCGCGGCCATCGCACGCCAACACAACCTCAACATCATCTCCTACGCCGACGACACCCAGCTGATCCTCTCCCTCACCAACGACCCCGCCACCGCCAGAGCCAACCTGCACGAAGGGATGAAAGACGTAGCCGAGTGGATGATGAACAGCCGCCTGAAACTGAACTCAGACAAGACGGAAGTCCTCATCCTGGGCTCCTCGCCCTCCGCCTGGGACGACTCCTGGTGGCCCCCCGCCCTGGGCAGCGCACCCAAACTAACAGACCACGCACGCAACCTGGGCTTCATCCTGGACTCCTCCCTCTCCATGACCAGACAAGTCAACGCCGTCTCCTCGTCGTGCTTCAACATCCTGCGCATGCTACGTAAGATCTTCCGGTGGATCCCCACCGGGACCAGGAGGACGGTCACCCAGGCCCTCGTCACCAGCCGACTGGACTACGGCAACTCCCTCTACACCGGAACCACTGCCAAACTCCAGAAGAGACTCCAGCGGATCCAGAACGCCTCAGCAAGACTCATCCTCGACATCCCCCGACACAGTCACATCTCCGGACACCTGAGAGACCTGCACTGGCTCCCGGTCAACAAGAGAATCACCTTCCGGCTCCTCACCCATGCACACAAAGCCTTACACAACCAAGGCCCAGGATACCTCAACAGCCACCTCAACTTCTACAATCCCACACGCCAGCTTCAATCGACCGGCCACGCCCTCGCCGCCATCCCCCGCATCCGAAGAGCCACCACAGGAGGAAGGTCCTTCTCCTACCTGGCCGCCAAGACTTGGAACTCCCTCCCGACCCACCTCTGCCTGACCCAAGACCACCTCGCCTTCAGGAAACAGCTCAAGACCTGGCTGTTCGAGCAGTAGCGGACCCCCCCTCCCCAAGCGCCTTGAGACCCTCCGGGTGAGTAGTGCGCTATATAAATGCTTTGATTGATTGATTGAAAGTCTTTGGGTTCCGGGGGGAGTATAGTTGCAAAGCTGAAACTTAAAGGAATTGACGGAAGGGCACCACCAGGAGTGGAGCCTGCGGCTTAATTTGACTCAACACGGGAAACCTCACCCGGCCCGGACACGGAAAGGATTGACAGATTGCTAGCTCTTTCTCGATTCTGTGGGTGGTGGTGCATGGCCGTTCTTAGTTGGTGGAGCGATTTGTCTGGTTAATTCCGATAACGAACAAGACTCCTCCATGCTTACTAGTTACGCGACCCCCAGCGGTCGGTGTCCAACTTCTTAGAGGGACAAGTGGCGTTCAGCCACACGAGATCGAGCAATAACAGGTCTGTGATGCCCTTAGATGTCCGGGGCTGCACGCGTGCTAAACTGAACGGATCAGCATGTGTCTACCCTTCGCCGACAGGTGCGGGTAACCCGCTGAACCCCGTTCGTGATAGGGATTGGGGATTGCAATTATTTCCCATGAATGAGGAATTCCCAGTAAGTGCGGGTCATAAGCTCGCGTTGATTAAGTCCCTGCCCTTTGTACACACGGCCCGTCGCTACTACCGATTGGATGGTTTAGTGAGGTCCTCGGATCGGCCCTGGCGGAGCGCCAAGAAGACGATCAAACTTGACTATCTAGAGGAAGTAAAAGTCGTAACAAGGTTTCCGTAGGTGAACCTGCAGAAGGATCATTAATGGCGAAGCGGCCCGAGCGACCGGCGGCGCCAGCCCGAAGCCCTCGGCCGCCTCCTGCAAACACGCACCCGAGGCACAGGGCCCGGCCCTGCCCTGGCACGCCCGGCCCGGCGGAGCGGTCCGCAGGCCGCATT
>NC_136065.1:1145192648-1145197648 GCF_964261635.1 Lissotriton helveticus
TTTGCGCCCTGGGTCCCCTCTGTCACCTTGAGTGCACGGATTACAAGAAAGGGGGGTAATTTTCATCCGGATTACTAGGGGCAACACCTCCCAGGCGTCCGGGGCTCCCTCCTCCGGCCCGCGGCGTGGGAAAGTACCCGGGAAGGGCTCCATGGGTCCTGGGCCCTGCAACCCCTGAGCCCCGCAGCCCTGCAGCCCCCGGAGCCCTACAGTCCTGGAGCCCTGGAGCCCTGGAGCCTCGGAGCCCTGCAGCCCCCGAGCCCTGGAGCCTCGGAGCCCTGGAGCCCTGGAGCCCTGGAGCCCTGCAGCCCCCGAGCCCTGCAGCCCCCGAGCCCTGGAGCCCTGGAGCCTCGGAGCCCTCCCGCGGAGGCTCGGGGCAGGCAGATTGGCGTCATTTCAGTCCCGGCCATCTGGTTGCCGCTCTCCCCTCGGCCATCTGGTCGCCCGCAATGCTTTCCTATGGGGCGACGAGATGGCCGGGCTTCCCTGGAAGTCCCGATGAGGTGCCATTCGCCTCCCGGATCCCAGCCAGGGCTCCAAGAGTTCGGGCACGTTCACGCCTAGGGTCCCCTGAGCCGTGCGGTGCGCACTTGTTCCCAGAAAGAGGGGTAGCCTTCCTCCAGATTACTAGGGACAAGGTACTCTGGGACCCCTCCCGGGCTGGCGGTTCCCTGCCTGGGGCCAGATGGGCTGTGTTCCCGGGCAACACCTCCCAGGTGTCCGAGGCTCCCTCCTCCGGCCCGCAGCGTGGGAAAGTACCCAGGAAGGGCTCCATGGGTCCTGGGCCCTGCAACCCCGGAGCCCCGCAGCAATCGGAGCCCTGCAGCCCCCGAGCCCTGGAGTCCTGGCGCCCTAGAGCCCTAGAGCCCTGGAGCCCTGGAGCCCTGGAGCACTGCAGCCCCCGAGCCCTGGAGTCCTGGTGCCCTAGAGCCCTGGAGCCCTGGAGCCCTGGAGCCCTGGAGCCCTGGAGCCCCGGAGCCCTCCCACGGAGCCTCGGGGCAGGCAGATTGGCGTCATTTCGGTCCCGGCCATCTGGTCGCCCCCCTCCCCTCGGCCATCTGGTCACCTGCAATGCTTTCCTATGGGGCGACCAGATGGCCCGGCTTTCGTGGAAGTCCCGATGAGGTGCCATTTGCCTCCCGGATCCCAGCGAGGGCTCCAGGAGGTCGAGTACTTTCACGCCTTGGGTCCCCTCTGTCACCTCGCGTGCACAGATTACAAGAAAGGAGGGTAATTTTCCGCCGGATTACTAGGGACAGGGTACGCCCGGACACCCCTCCAAGGCTGGTGGTTCTCTAGGGTTCGGAAGGTGGGACCGGGCCCGGGGAGCAGGTGTGGCTGGCTTCATCCACTACGCTGTCAGAGCGGAGTTTTCTGCCCACCTCTATAGAACCCTGTGATGCGGAAGCCCCCGTCCTGCGGCCTAGTGAGTGTCTGGGTACCTGTGATGGGGTCCATCGGGCCAAGGGAGGCTCCCCCAACCTGGCTGGGATCAGAAGAAGGGACCGGGCCAGGTGGGGGTGTGGCTGGCTAAGTCCTTTCCACTGTGTAGTAAGAGTTTGGGTAGGGCTGGGCGTAGTTTGCGTAGTGCCACTATGCATACTACGCAAAATTTTGGAAAAATAATTTTGGAAAACGAGAGTGCGTCCTGAGGGTCCGTGTGCCCGGGACAGGGGTCCCTCGTGCCTGGGCAGACCCCCTGATATCCTTGGCCTGGTTGGAGCCCCGGAGCCCTGCAGCTCCCGAGCCCTGGAGCCCCGGTGGCATGCAGCCCCGGAGCCCTGCAGTCCCCGGAGCCCTGCAGTTCCCGGAGCCCTGCAGCCCCCGTAGCCCTGCAGTCCCCGAGCCCCGGAGCCCTGCAGCCCTGCAGCCCCGGAGTCCTGCAGTCCCCGAGCCCCGGAGCCCCGGAGCCCCAGAGCCCTGCAGGCGTGGAGCCTTGCAAGGGCAGGCTGGAGCCCTCCCTCAGAGGCTCGGGGCAGGCAGATTGGCGTCATTTCGGTCCCGGCCATCTGGTCGCCCCTCTCGCCTCGGCCATCTGGTCGTGGCCAATGCTTTCCTATAGGGCAACCAGATGGCCAGGCTTCCCTGGAAGTCCCGATGAGGTGCCATTCGCCTCCCGGATCCCAGGCAGGGCTCCAGGAGGTCGGGCACGTTTGCACCCTGGGTCCCCTCTGTCACCTTGAGTGCACGGATTACAAGAAAGGGGGGAAATTTTCATCCGGATTACTAGGGGCAACACCTCCCAGGCGTCCGGGGCTCCCTTCTCCGGCCCGCGGCGTGGGAAAGTACCCGGGAAGGGCTCCATGGGTCCTGGGCCCTGCAACCCCGGAGCCCTGCAGTCCTGGAGCCCTGGAGCCCTGGAGCCCTGGAGCCCTGGAGCCTCGGAGCCCTGCAGCCCCCGAGCCCTGGAGCTTTGGAGCCTCGGAGCCCTCCCGCGGAGGCTCGGGGCAGGCAGATTGGCGTCATTTCAGTCCCGGCCATCTGGTTGCCGCTCTCCCCTCGGCCATCTGGTCACCCGCACTGCTTTCCAATGGGGCGACCAGATGGCCGGGCTTCCCTGGAAGTCCCGATGAGGTGCCATTCGCCTCCCGGATCCCAGCCAGGGCTCCAGGAGTTCGGGCACGTTCACGCCTAGGGTCCCCTGAGCCGTGCGGTGCGCACTTGTTCCCAGAAAGAGGGGTAGCCTTCTTCCAGATTACTAGTGACAAGGTACTCTGGGACCCCTCCCGGGCTGGCGGTTCCCTGCCTGGGGCCAGATGGGCTGTGTTCCCGGGCAACACCTCCCAGGTGTCCGAGGCTCCCTCCTCCGGCCCGCAGCGTGGGAAAGTACCCAGGAAGGGCTCCATGGGTCCTGGGCCCTGCAACCCCGGAGCCCCGCAGCAATCGGAGCCCTGCAGCCCCGAGCCCTGGAGTCCTGGCGCCCTAGAGCCCTGGAGCCCTGGAGCACTGCAGCCCCCGAGCCCTGGAGTCCTGGTGCCCTACAGCCCTGGAGCCCTGGAGCCCTGGAGCCCTGGAGCCCTGGAGCCCCGGAGCCCTCCCAAGGAGCCTCGGGGCAGGCAGATTGGCGTCATTTCGGTCCCGGCCATCTGGTCGCCCCTCTCCCTTCGGCCATCTGGTCACCTGCAATGCTTTCCTATGGGGCCACCAGATGGCCGGGCTTTCCTGGAAGTCCCGATGAGGTGCCATTTGCCTCCCGGATCCCAGCGAGGGCTCCAGGAGGTCGAGTACTTTCATGCCTTGGGTCCCCTCTGTCACCTCGCGTGCACAGATTACAAGAAAGGAGGGTAATTTTCCGCCGGATTACTAGGGACAGGGTACGCCCGGACACCCCTCCAAGGCTGGTGGTTCTCTGCCAGGGGGACCAGATGGGCTATGCCTGGGTAACATCTCCCTAGGCCACCCGGGGCTTCCTTCCTCCAGGCCAACGGCATGTCAATTTGCCCAGGACGGGCTCCATGGCTCTTGGGCAGTCGTCCCCCGGGCGTCCTGGGCTCCATCCCGGCCGACGCCCTGGAAAAGTGCCCAGGACGGGCTCCATGCATCCCGGGCATTCGTCCCCCGGGCGCCTGGGGCTCCATCCAGGCTGACGGCATGGCAGAGTGCCCGGGTCGGGCTCCATGGTTTTCACGGTGGTCCTCCCCTGGGTGTCGGGGGGGCTACAGGCCGATGGCATGGAAAAGTGCCCAGGACGGGCTCCATGCGTCCCGGGCATCCGTCCCCCGGGCGTCCGGGACTCCATCCAGGCTGACGGCATGGCACAGTGCCCGGGTCGGGCTCCATGGTTTTCACGGTGGTCCTCCCCTGGGTGTCGGGGGGCTCGAGGCCGACGGCATGGAAAAGTGCCCAGGACGTGTTCCATGCGTCCAGGGCATTCGTCCCCCTGGCGTCCGGGCCTGAGAGCTCCAGGGGTCCTCACTGTGCCTGAGGCCCAGCCGGGTTCCCCGAGCCCTGCCCGGCATGGGCAGGCAGAAGCCCTACCACGAAGGCTTGGGGTGGGAAGCAGGGAGTCCTTTCGGTCCCGGCCATCTGGTCACCCGCAACGCTGTCCTATGGGGCGACTAGATGGCCGGACTTCCCTGGAAGTCCCTATGAGGTGCCATTCGCCTCTCGGATCCCAGCGAGGGCTCCAGGAGGTCAGGCACATTCGCGCCCAGGGTCCTCTGAGCCTCGCGGTGCGCACTTGTTCCCAGAAAGAGGGGTAGCCTTCCTCCGGATTACTAGGGACAAGGTACTCTGGGACCCGTCTCGGCCTAGCGGTCCTCAGCCGGCAGCTGGATGGGCCAGGATGCCGCCCCAGCCCCGTGTCCGTCCCTGGGCCTGCCGCGTGGCAGGATGCCCTGGATGGGGTCCGGGAGGGCCTGGGCGGGCCCGGGCCTGGGGTCCCCGTCCCCCCTCTGGCCTGCCGCACTGCCCGGGACGGGGGGGGGGGTTCCGTTGTGCCTGGGGAGCCTGGCTGGGTTCAGGAGCTCCGCCCAGGGCTCCGTCCTGGGTCCTGCCGCGTGGCAGGGTGCCCAGTACGGGGTCCAGAGGGCCCGGGAAAGGCTACCCCTGCGCCTCTGGGCCAGGGGCCCCCGGCTGGGGTCCAGGGACCCAGCTTGGCCCCCGTTGGGGTGCTCCGGCCCAGGGCCCTGTCCCCCAGCCTGCCGCTTTTCCAAAGGCCCGGGCGGGATTTCCGTGGTGCCCGGGGAGCCTCCCCTTGCTCGGCTGGGTTCAGGAGCCCAAGGGGCCCCGGGGAGGGTGGCCTCCCCACCTGGGGCTCCTTCCTGGGTCCTGCTGCGCGGCAGGGTTCCCGGGACGGGGTCGGGAGAGTCCAGGCAGCTTCCCTTTCGTGCCCGGCCATCTGGTCGCCCGGATCCCCTCGGCCATCTGGTCGCCCAGATCCCCTCGGCCATCTGGTCACCCGCAATGCTTTTCTATGGGGTGACCAGATGGCCGGACTTCCCTGGAGGTCCGATGAGGTGCAATTTGCCTCCCGGATCCCGGCCAGGGCTCCAGGAGGT
>NC_136065.1:1145202648-1145230148 GCF_964261635.1 Lissotriton helveticus
ACCGTTCATCTTGAACGAACCTGCACTTCGCTTCCAGCACAACTCCCGAGGTAAACTCGACCAAGTGCTTTGGGGACTGAGAAGCCCCAGCCCCGAGCAGCTCCTGCACCGAAGATCAGCCCTCCAGCCTCCACGAGATCTGTGTGGGGCCCTTCTGCTTTGTTGCTGCTCGACGCGTTGTCTGGTCACTTGCCGGCTGGCTAGTGGCCTCCTAGACGACGAACCTTTGAATCTTTGCTGCTGGTCTGGTTGCTCCAGACTGGCCCTTGCTCCCTTCCAAAAGAGGGGCACCCCGGACTCTCCTAGTCCGCACCAGACGCTTTCTTCACTCACCGCGTGGGTTGCCTTTGCCAAGGTCTGTTGAGTCCAATCCCGGATCCGACACCGCCGACAGCGAGAGCCTGCGTGGGACAGTTCGTGCCTCCATCCTGGTTGTCGAAGACACCTCCTGGTCCACGTAGCTGCAGAGTCAAGCGTCCACTCTTCACCTGATTGCGACGACGATATCTGGTTCCTTCCTGGTTCCACTCCAGTCACTGGCTAGTGACTGTGAACATTGTCCCCTCTGCTTTCAGGTCTCCTTCTTCAACAATCCACCCTTGGATTGCACCGGACATCTTACTCCTGGTCGCCTGCAGCATCTTTTCTTTCAGGCTCCATTGACTTCAACGCGAGAACCCGACGCACTTTGACACCTATGCACCCGCGGCCCGTGGGTGAGGTAACACGAGCATTTCGGTGCTCAAGGGTAGTTTAACTGTCCTAGTGTCCAGTTTCACAGTCGTTTTAGTCCTACCTAGTCAGGATTGTCCGTACTCACCTTTAACTTGAACTGTACTGTCCATAGACGTTGTTACGCATCTCGCGTGTGAGTTCACACTCTGCACACGCGTTCCGTGTGTAGGAGAGTGGGGTCTGCAATCCCATGGCCACCCCAGATTTTTGCTTTTTGCTTCACTGGTTTAAGACTTACCCTGGCTGTGGGCCTGCTAATCAGACCCACAGCCTAGCTGTTCTCTCTCTAAATTGACAAGCGTGTTCCTTAGGTGCATTTACCAATTGGTACTGGGCCACCTTATCAGTCTCTGTACAGCATACCTTAGGTATCCAGGGCATAGGTGTACCCAGGGCCTACCAGGGGCTGCAGCATGTATTATGCCACCCCTGGCTGGCCACCCAAATCTGACACAACTGGCTGCACGACAGCTGGGGCAAGGTGGTGTAAACACCCTTTGCTTTAGATATGGTATTCCTATATCTAACTCTAAAATGGACACCTATATTCCTATAAGTCACTCCTATGGCAGGCCTTGTCAATTCTGAAGGCAGAGTGCTTGGAATTATGTGAGATGGTGCTCTGGCATGAGCTGAGCCCGGTTGCAGCTTGCGGAACCAAGTCCTTATAGCTGGTCCATGATAACGCTATACCATATACTCTTAAGTGCATTATAATCCTCGCGGTTAAATGCTAACTTTGACATAGCATTATCAAAACATGTCGAGTAAGGTGTCATACGAATTGGAATACTAACCCCTCGCCAATTCTGGCAACGGGGTTAGCATTCCACCCTTCTAGAGGGACACGACATGTCTGTAACTGTGAACCCCGGTTAAAGTTAACTCGAGCCTCAGCATCACAAAATGGATGCTGCCACCACAGACACAAGTCTGACCTCCTGCTGCTGGGAGTCCTTCCAGCAAGGGAGGCTCAGACAAAGGGTTTCCTGCCTTGGGAGGTGCTAGCACCACCCCAGACAGGATTTTGTGTATTAGGTAGGCCAAGGCTGTAAGGAATGAGACATGCCTGGGGCACACAAGGTGTCCTGTGCATACACCGGTTCCAACCAGTTGCTGGGGCACTCCAGCCCCAGCTCTGGTGGGAAACTGGACAAAGGAAAGGGAGTGTAGCCACCCCCCTTCCTGGTCCCACCCAGAGGAGGGACCTAGTCGTAGGGCAGCCCCCTTTAGCTGAATAAAGGTAGGATCTGGTCCCATTCCAGATTAGATTACTCTTGACAACTTCCACGAAGAACTCTTGACCTTCGACCTCCTGGACACCAGAAGACTGAAGAATCTCCCCTATGGTCAGGGAGTGACCATCCTGCTTCGCAGGCACCATCAAGCTCCTGTGCGGTTTGCTGCAAGTCCTTCCTTCCCGGAATCTGACGACCCAGCTCGACAAGACCCGGACCTCCAGACCCCTCTGACCTCTACCCACATCCACAGCACAGCTGGGACCCGTGGGTGCGACGAGCAACGTGGAGACGGCCATCTTGAAGAAACCTGCACAGCGCTTCCAGCACGACCCCGAGGGTTCCTCGAGTGAGTGCATTGGGGACTGAGAAGCCCCACACCGACGCAGCTCCTGCACTAAAGACCAGCCCCCCAGCATCCCTGTGATCTGCGTGGGGGCCCTTTTGCTTGGTTGCTGCTTTCCTGTTGTCTGGTCACTTGCCGGCTGGCTAGTGACCTCTGAGACTACGACCCAAAGATTTCGACACTGCTAGTCTGGTCCCCCAGACTGGCCCTTGCTTCCTTGTGAAAGAGAAGCACCCCAGACCCTCCTGGTCCACATTGGAGTTCTGGACTTTTTGGTTCCGTCCAGAGGTGTCAGGGATAACACCCGAAGACCCCGGAGTTCTACCTGCCTCGGTGCACAAACAAACAGAAACACGGGCTTCTCGATGGTGGCGTCAAAGACCAAAGGTTTATTACTGCAGGGACACAGAAGTCACAGAAACTACACATGGGCAGTATCTAGGAGCCTGTTCAATTTGTACAAAGAGGGTTGCTCCTTATATACTGAATATTGGGCTTCAGGCAAATTCTTTACATGTTAGCACATTCAAAAACCTTTGTATCTTAAACAATAAATATTTGGCGTTGCACAGGAATCGTCAACAATATCTGATGTCAAAACATTACGAACGAGGGGTTCCCACTATTCCATCATAATCCCATGTCAATTTCTCATTCAAGACCCGGACCGCCTCATCGTAAATTTCGTTACCTCCCCCTAATAAAGGCCCAGAAGGAAAGGAGCAGAGCCAGGTGCAGAAGATAGAACAGTAGGATAAGAGATGTTTGTGGGTCGTAAATGGGCAAGGCTACCAGCTTCGGCCGCCTAATCATGATCAGGCCAACGGACACGAGAACCAGTATAGCAGGACTGGCCTCAGGCTGGGGAGGCAGCTCTTGCTGAGTCATGCTGCCACAGCGTTGCTTGCCTAAGGTGCACGTGTCACTAGCAAGGTGAATTGCCTGCTAAAGCCTATGTGTCCTTAATTGAAAGAGGTCATTGCGTGTCCATTGACTATGTGAGGGCAAAGAATACAAAATGTCTGCCGTAATCTAAGATGGATGCCATGGGTAGAACAGAAATGTGTTTGTAACAGGAGTGCTCTTGCTAGTAGCATAGCGAAAACACCAGGATATACTAGATGGATCATTTGCGGTTCACTGATACCAAAATTATGTATTTGCGACAATGTTAAAAACACGGGTTCAAATCGTCACGGAACCTCAACGCAAGACGCCATCTTTGTTCCACCGCATGGCTTGCATTAGCCAAGGCCTGTTGTCCAGATCGACGATCCGACACCGCCAACAGCAGCAGACTACGTGGGACAGCTCGTGCCTCCAGCCTGGTCGTGAAGAACAGCTCCTGGTCCGCGCAGCTACAGAGAGAAGCGACCCTTCTTCCACCTGAACGCGGAGACAGCATCTGGTTCCCTCCTGGTTCCAGCACCGTCACTGGCTAGTGACCAAGACTCTGTCCCCTTCCTTTTCAGGACTTCCTTCTTCCTAGTTCTGTCCTTGGAACCATCGGACTCCTCCATCTGGCTGCCTGCCAGCAACTCCTTGTTTCAGGCATCACCGGGATCAACGCAGCAAACCCGACACTACTTCAACCCTATGCACCCGCAGCCTGTGGGTTAGGTAACTAGAGCTTCTAGGTGCTGAAGTCTGTGTTCACTATCCTAGTGTCCAGGTCCACTGTTGTTTTCCCTCCATCCAGCCGGGTTCGTCCGGAATCCGTAACTTTGTAAACTGTAAGATCCATAGACGTTGGTACGCATCCCGCGTGAGAGTTTCCACTCTGCACGTGAGTCCCGTGGGCCTCCTGCTCCTTACTTACCTAGTTCGTAGCGTAGTCCCACCGATCCTCCAGCCTCTGGATCTCCTTACAGTACTTTCCTTCCTCGCATTCCATTGTTTTGAGTATATGGTTTTCGTGCCCCTAAGGCACTCGTGTAAATATTGTGCGAACTCGTATTTCTTTTGTAGTATTGTCATGTGCTTAGCCCTCTGACCTCATAAAGAGTTCAGAGGTGTATGTTAGTTAATAAATATCCTTTTATTTTCATAGCAACCTGTGTGGTGTCCTTTCATCTGGTATTCAAGAGGTTATATTGTGGTAAAACAGCTGGCTTCACATGCCAAAAGAGTTTAGCCTAAAGACTGCTTTTGTCCACGCTACTAGGATAGCTGGTCTATAAGGTTGACTTACAACCAATCACCATAAGGGGTTGTTTGGACTGATACAGGGTGATCACTAGAATTAGTGAGCATCATATATCAGGCCAACTTCTCACATTGGTGGCAGCGGTGGGATTTGAGCTTGCTGTTGTTTTACCAAATATAATCTTGTAATATCATTTGAAAGATCACATAAGGTACCTAGGTACATATAACAAGCTTAGAAATACTCTGAGTTCTACTGAACCAGCTGTTGTAGTATAACAGGGCTTAGCACACCCTGACTACAACTCTTAGCAAGGGATCAGTAGGAAAACCCATAGTGTAGGTAGGTGCATCACTTACACCTCACTAGAAAGCATGTCTACCCATGGAGAGTCCACAGAGATTCCCCTATTTGCTAGTGACCCTCCACAGGTCCTTTCCAGATCTGCAGCTCTCAGTTTCCAGGAGATGAGACAATTGTGTACCTCCAGGAAATTGAAACAGGGTTCTAACCCTACCACTCCCTTTCTGTTAGGTCTCTTAGAGACATATGATGCTAGGAAAGCTACTCATACAGATGGGAGCATGCCAGCCTTAGAAGGTACCCGTGGTCATCCTGACCTCCCTGAAACTGAAGAAGTAGAGGAGGAGGATGATGAAGAGGTTCTTTCTGGGGATGAGGCAGACAATGGTCCTGAGCTAGTCAGCAGACTTACTAGGGCCAACTTAGACCTACATAGGGAAGGATCTGGGGACCCCCAGTGCTGACCCTAAGCAGGCCTAACTTTGGAGTTAGAAGAGATAGGTCCCATTCTAGGGACTCCAATAGATCTGTGCACTCTCATGCCTCGTCTCAGAGGAGAATGACTTCTCCCCAGAGGAGAATGACTTCCCCTCAGAGAAGAGAACATGAAGCAAGGATGAAACAGGCTAATCTGAGGATCCAGAGGGAAGAACTTGCCCTTGCCAAGGAGAAGCTTGCCTTTGCTAGAGAGCCACTGTTGAGTGGGGTAGTCCCCACTGGTGGCAGCAATATCCCTAAGGATAAAGACAGGAGTTTTGATACTAGACACCTGAGTAAGATAGTGCCCCCCTTTAAACAAGGGGATGCCATCCACAAGTGGATGACTGCTTTGGAGAGGGCCTGCACTGTCCAGTGCATCCCCCAGAGTCAGTGGGCAGCTATATTGTGGCTCTCCTT
Organism: Lissotriton helveticus; assembly: GCF_964261635.1. NCBI lineage: Eukaryota > Metazoa > Chordata > Amphibia > Caudata > Salamandridae > Lissotriton > Lissotriton helveticus. The sequence continues at coordinate 1,145,208,314 of NC_136065.1, forward strand.
TGAAGGCAAAGGTAGAGATAAGCTCCTCACTACTAGAGCTGAGGATGCTAACAATTACCAAGTCCTGAAGAATACACTGATTGATGGGTTTGGCTTAACAACTGAACAGTACAGGTTGCTGTTCAGAGACACCCAGAAAATTCAGTCTCAGGATTGGGCTGACTTTGTTGATTGTGCCACTAAGGCTTTTGAAGGCTGGTTACTGGGAAGTAAAGTTACTGATTACACAGGATTGTATAATCTAATTATGAGAGACCAAATCTTAAGTAATTGTCAAAATCAGTTGTTGCATCAGCACCTTGGTGAAGCAAGATGGCGCCCGAACGCCGAGACGTGTCGGACGTGTGAGCTGCTCTCTCCTCTGACCCGCAGGTTGTTGACCGCTGCGAGAGAAGGCTGATGCCCACAGATATCCTGAATCGGCTCAAGGAATACGGAGTGCCCGTGTGATGGAAGGAGAATTGGCAATCTGACCTTTCGGTAATCTGACTGCTGAACGCTGAACTTAGAACTCTGAGTGCTGAGCGCCGAGCGCCTGAGCCAAAAGTGGTTGCAGCTGAGGACGCCGAGCTCGGTGAATGCTCGGTGAACGGTGAATGCCCCGGAGAAAACACATGAAAAACGCTGGAAAAGCTGAACGCTAAAAAATATCGTAAAAGCATCGGAGCTTTGTAGCAGCGTTGGCCGCCGAGCATACCTGGCGAGTGTTGTGAGGCTGCTGTGTTTACTTTTGCGAAGCAACGAAAGCAGAGTGATATGGCACCCAAGGGGACTCGCAAGAAACGGGACTTGGAGGCTTCAACAGTGAGTACGCACACCGAGAAAGGTGGCACTGGGTCTGGGACTGTATTAAAAAAACGGGGGGAGTGACTTTGGCGGAAAATAGTGATAGCCCTAATACACCAGCCGCCACTTCAAATAAGCAGACCATTTCCACGCTTTTTAAGGCAGTAGAGGCAAAAAAACGACAAGAACTGGTATACAATCCACAGATTGGCCCCCAAAGTATGCAAGAAAACTCAGGAGAGCTTAATGGAGAGTCTAATGTATTGAATATGATAACATCAAACCCCCAAGGGGAATTAGACTTGATACCTCAAATAGTTACTCTGTCTGCAGCCGCCTCATTACCAAATGGCAACTTAGCCCTCACCCCCATCTCTGTTCCTACTCCTATAGGAATTGACTCTAACTCTGGAGCACAGGGGATTGACGATATGGCAGCTTTGGAAATGCCTAACCTTCTGAACACAGCCTTGGTTTAAACGCTATTAATGAGGCAGAATCACTGGACTTTTTCTCAGTCTCGGAAAACTCAGCCTCCTCATGTGAAGATCTGGCAGCGCAATATTCTAAAAAAATGCATTTGGAGGAAGGCAAGAGTGTGCTAGATGACGATGACGAAGCTGAGGCTGAGGAAGATATTGAAGATAGTCCTATTACAGTTAGGGGTGAGGGTGATGTTTCTTTAACCGAGGGGGCTATAGGCGGTTCTCAAGCAGACTTAAATGAAACCATTACATTAGCGACAATTTACCAGACTATCCTGAGTCATATGGAAAAGATAGAGCGCGATAGTCAAAAAATCCAAAATTCCTGCCGCAAATTGCAAAGTTCTATCCGGAGGCTTGCAAAATCTCAGTCTGACTTTGGAGAGAGATTTAATGAAGTTGAGACCAGAGTCTCTAATATTGAGGATGAACTGGTAAAACAAAAGGCTGCTACCGAAAATCTTAGTGCTAACAAAGAGGATATACTTTGGAAGATGGCCGACTTTGAAAATCGCTCTCGGCGTAACAACCTCAGATTAATGCAAATTCCCGAGGGCAAAGAAGGCCAAGACCCTCACAAGTTCGTCATTGAACTATTTCAAAGGGCATTCCCTGAGATGAAGAGATGGGACTGGGAGCGAGAGATCGAACGTGCCCACAGATTCCCATTTAATATTCAATCTAGGCAGGGGGAAAATGCCAATAAACCTAGACCAATACTGGTGGCCTTCAACAGCTTCCGTGCTAGAGAGGACATGTATTTGAATACACGACCGAACAGTAAAGGCATGGGAGTAGGATTTACATTTTTCGCGACATCGGATTATTGTAAATACACTATGGATACGCGTTGGCAACTAAGACAATTAGTGAATCAATTTCAGAGGAAGGGTGCACAAGCATATGTCATGAACCCGGCTAAATTGAAAGTCATTTATAAAGAGAGTACTCGTTTCTTTAGTAATGTTGCAGCCGCCAAAGGATATCTGTATGATTTAAAAGATGTTTAGAATGGGAATGATTGCAGTTCTTCTTTCGCTTCTTTTTCTAACTGTGCAGTATAATTTTTGTTAGTTATCAAGTAAGGTAAAATATGATTTAACAGCTCTATCAGCTTCATAAGTCTCAACTGTATAAGTTTAATAATATGGCTGATAGCTGATAAGGCACACTTGTTTGATGCAAAAAGGGTCTTAAACTTTGAACGTTGAAATTTTTTATTTTTTATTTTTTTAAGATCTCTTTATGTATTACTTGGGGAGCTCTGTCTAGTGAGAGTTGGGAAGGAAAAAAGGGGAAACATTTTTTGGGGCTGCACAGTACACTTATATATCTTGAAAATGACGACCTGTGAGGTTCAACAGGGGAGAGATGTAGGTCAGAACCATCATTAGGACCAGGAGTCCGAAAGCCTCGGTAAAGGTGGGGGGGGCAGGGTGGGGTCAGGTGGGGTAGGGGGGTGTAGGTGGAGGGTGGCACGGTGGGTAAAAGGGGAAAATGCCTCAGGGGGGCCAAATGATCATACAGCAAGAATAATAAGGAGTAGATTCATTATTCAAGGGTCTGTAAGGAGGAAGATGAAATGTGGTAACTTAATGGAGATCTGTTGTTACTCTTATTACCGTAATGGCCAAGAATCTTAAAATATGCTCTTTCAATGTGTCGGGCCTCAATAACATAAATAAAAGAAAGAGGATCGCAGCTGAAATTCGATTTATGAACCCGGATATTTTATGTCTACAGGAAGCTCATCTACCCTGGGAGAAGAGAGCTTTAGCATCTGAATTAGGGTATTTATTGTTGGCAACATCTCGACAAACAACTATGATCAGAGGGGTAATGATTATGATTAAACCACGGTTAGGTATTCTTGTAAAAAGTTTATCGGACAAATGGGGCAGGTGGGTGATTGCCACATTAAACATAGGGGGTATATTCATTACGATCTGCTCCATTTATGGATCTAACCTGGACGAAGGGGAAATATTCGAATACTTAAATATGGAACTTGCTAATTGGGGATCCCCCTTAGTCTTATGTGGGGATTTAAATATCAACTTGGTGGGAGATGAGCTTGAGAATGGAATAGAGAATTATAACAGTAGAAAACCTCGTGTATTTAGAGCTCTACATGATCTAGTGAAGGACTATGCATTGGTTGATATATGGGCTAAAAACCACCCCACATTGCCAGGTTACACCTATTACTCTTCGCGTTATAAGAAATTTGTTCGCTTGGATTACTTTTTTTCCTCTACTGCAATTCATTCTAAAATAAAAATTCAGCTATATCCCAGGGTGACATCGGACCATTCTCCACTGCTAATAGAGATACCTTATATAGGAGAACCAAAACAGAAACAGAATTTCTCATTTGATAGAAAATTATGTTTGAATGGAGAATATAGAGAGGTCATAAATAAATGGATTAGTGAATTTATACAGATTAATTTAGGTTCTGCTAATATTGAAATAATCTGCGATACATGGAAAGCGTGTTTTAGAGGTGAAAAAAAAAGCTATGGGTTCTACTATCAGAATCTACAGCGAAGAAAAATGTGGGATCTATACGATCATCTTTCTAAGGCTGAAGAAAATGTAATACTAGAGATTAAGAAGGGGGACCATAATTTAACTAAAATTCATGAGCATGAGGGCGTAGTTGCTAAATGCCGGGCGCACATTACAGGAATTTGGTCTGAGGAGATAGCGCGGAAATATTTAATATACAGGAGATACATATACGAATATGGAGAAGCTGTAGGTAGGGCTCTAGCTTTAAAACTAAAAATGAAGGAATCTAATGGTAAAATTGTTAGATTACAAGATGACAATGGGATAACATATGAAGACCCACAGAAAATACTAGAAATATTCTATCAATTCTATTCTGATCTGTACACTAAGCAACCCAACCTAGTATCTGACACTTTTTTGCATGGCGGTACCTTTAGAAAGTTAACGGATGGGGAAAAGATGGATCTAGAGCAACCCTTCACAATGGAAGAACTGGAGAAGGCAGTCAAAAGTATCTCTAATGGTAAGGCAGCTGGCCCTGACTTTATTCCAGCAGAAGTTTACAAATGTTTTTTTGAACCCTTAAAAATATTTATGTTGGAGACCTTTAGAAGGGCACAACTGGGGAAAGCTCCACAATCATGGGATGAAGCCCTAATCGCGGTTTTTTCAAAAAAAGGGAAACCCCCGGAGTTACCGGCATCATACCGACCTATATCCCTATTGAACTGCGATAGCAAGATATACTCAAAGATGTTAGCAAATCGTTTGTCTAGGATAATTACACCGCTAGTTTCACTCTCCCAACATGGATTTATTCCTAATAGAGGAACAACAGCACATATTAATAAGGTGATTACTCTAATAGACATAGCAGAAACTGAGAAAAGAAACCTTGCTTTGATATTACTTGACGCTGAGAAAGCGTTCGATCGTGTAGATTGGGCCTATATGTGGCAAGTCATGGAGAGAATGGGATTCGGCACAAATTTCACAAGAGCTATTAAGGTTCTATATTGTTCACCTAATGCTAGAGTTACTGTTATGGGCCAAAAGTCAGAAAGAATAACCATTACAAGAGGTACCCGACAGGGGTGCCCCTGCTCTCCACTTCTCTTTGCGTTATTTATTAATCCTTTCTTAAACAAACTATTAGAATCACCACTTATTAAACCATTTATCTCTGCCAATACACCCCACTCTATCTTTGCCTACGCGGACGACATAGCTATAGTCACTACTGATCCCCATTTGGCAATTATAGAGATAGAACGGTTGGCTATTGAGTTCGGAAATAGCTCCGGCTATAAACTGAATGCGTCGAAAACGCAGATACTCTGCTCAGACAGCATTCAATTCAATGACAACAGGGTAACATCTGAGGTGACTTATTTAGGTATTACTCTAAAAACACACACAAAAGAGATTGTGGAATCCAACTGGGCTAATATATCACATCAAATTCAGCAATCATTAGATAGATGGAGGCGACTTCAATTTTCCATAATTGGCAGAGGGAACATCATTAAGATGAATGTATTACCCAAAATACTCTATGTATTTCGTAGTATTCCCCTAGAAATTCCTACTAGTCATATATCTAAACTTCAATCCTCATGCACAAAATTTTTATGGGCACCCGGGAAAGTAAGGCGGGCGATGAAATGGCTTACACTCCCGATAGAGAGAGGCGGGCGGGGGATACCTGATTTTCTATTTTATTACTATGTGTGCTTCTTACAAAGAATGCGAATTCTCTTGACTGGAGAACAAATAGAAGACCCAGCAGAGTCCCCCTCAATCTTTTACTTACTACTGGGAGAACATTCAAAGGGTTGTTTACTGAAAGAGCTGGAAGGTAATTACTACAAGCACACTAGATTCAAGGTGATAGAATCAGTATATAAAGTTTGGAGAAAAATTAGGTCCTTAATAAAAATGGAAAAAATTACTTATTATACACCGTTCTCAGCAAAGAGGATACTTCCCTCTATATTCTGGGATCATGTGGCCAAAGAATGGAACAGGAAAGGAGTGGTTCGAATTGGAGATCTGCTAGAGATAGATGGTACGTTCAGAGCTTTTTCTGACTTGAATAGTAAATATCAGATACCTCATGTCAGCTTCTTTAAATATCTTCAACTTAGAGACTTTTGGTCCAAGAAATTAAATAAACTGGCCCCTATTAGCTTAATAGAGGCAATTAAATCGAAGAAAAAGATTGGTCTAATATATCGGCTATTAGTCGAATACAAACCTGACGATTGGATAAATATAACACCTTCTGGCAGGCTCAGTTAGAAGAAAATGGTTGGAACATCTTGGATACTATTTTGAAGGCCAAAGAGCTATGTCTATCAGCTAATATGAAGGCCCAGGTATACAAAACCCGTTTCAGATTATACTATACCCCCAAACGAATGGCCACATGGGGCCCACAATATGATGGGAAGTGCTTTCGCTGTAAAGAGGAAGAGGCAGATATTATGCATATTTTCTATAATTGTCCTAAATTGCGGGCATTCATTTCTAGTATAGAAAGATTTATTACTGAAGTTATTCATCATCTTATAAAAATTTCGCCAGCCCTCATGTTAACTGGCGTGAGCCAATCTATTAATGACAATGTGGATTTGTGTGAATTTAAGAATCTTTTGTTTGTATTAATGATTATCACTCGGCTTTGTATTGCTACTGAATGGCTACAACCGGAAGCACCTACATTTGAGTTTTGGAGAAGAAAATTATTTAATATATATGAAATAGAAGTGAATTTATATGCGTTAAAAGGGGTAAAGAAAAAAAAGATTGGCCTTTTGACATGGGGGGCACTTAAAGAACATATAGAGGGATAATTTCTGAGCTTTTTTTTTTCTTCTTCTTTAATGTATTGAAATTAACTGCTGTATGTGAAGAATGTATTTTGTTATTTGTGACCAATCTGAGGCAATAAAAAAAAAAATGTTGAATCAGCACCTTATTGACTCAGATCTGACCTCTCCCCAAGAATTGGGAAAGAAGGCAGACAGATGGGTCAGGACAAGGGTCAAGCAGCAGAACCAGAACCAGGGTGGTGGCCAAAAGAAAGCAGATCCCAAGGGTAATGAGAATAAGCAAAATGACCAGAAGTTTTCAACAGGGCCCCAACAATCTAAAGAGGGTGGGTCCCAGAATTCCCAAAAGAAGAAGAATAATGGTCAGAGGAAACCATGGTGCCAATACTGTAAAAGTAATACTCACTGGTTTAGTGAGTGCACCAAGAAAGGCCCAACTCCTACCACTACTGCCCCTAAGGCATCTGCACCCCATAGTACAGTTAGTAGTGGTAGTAATCCTCCCAAGGCAATAGTGGGGTTAACCCTGGGAACTGAGGCAGGTTCTGACTTAGTCAGGATCCCTACTCAGGCAGTTCTTGTTTGTACTGGGGACATGGATATGACCCCTACAATAAGTCCCAGTACTCTGGGCAAGTACAGGCAAACGCCTTTAATCAATGGAAAAATGGCTCAGGCCTACAGGGACACTTGTGCCAGTGTCACTATGGTGACACCAAACTTTGTGGACCCTGACCAGGTAATACTAGGTTCAGACTACCTGGTGACCAATGCTAGCAATGCCACTACCTCCCATAGTATGGCACTTGTTAATTTCTCCTGGGGAGGGGTAAATGGCCTCAAAAGAGTTGTTGTTAGTTCAGACCTCCCAGTGGACTGTCTTTTGGGCAATGATTTGGAATCCTCCCTATGGTCAGATGTGGAGTATAGGACTCATGTGGAAATGTTAGGTTTATCAGCACATGTCCTTGCTGTGACTAGGTCACAGGCCAAGAAATGCCCAGCTGAACTAGTGCTGGATCCTGGAAGAATGGACCAGACACTACCCAAGAGAAAGAGCAGTAGGAGTAAGGTTGACCCTTCCCCCCTGCCTCAGGTGGAGGATCAGCTCTCTCAGGAGACTGACCCCAAGACCCCAGAAGGAACTGTCCTAGAAGAACTTGAGCCTGAACAGGTTGAGTTTCTTGGGACAGGGGGACCTTCCAGGGCAGACTTGAGGCAGGCACAGTTAGACTGTTCCTCTCTTGAACCCCTCAGACAGCAGGCTGCTGCTGAGGCTGCAGGGAATGCTACAGGTGCCCATTAGGTATATTGGGACGATGGACTCCTATACTCTGAGGCAAGAGATCCCAAGCCTGGTGCTACCAGGAGGCTGGTCATCCCCCTGTCTCTGAGAGGTTTCCTTCTCACCTTAGCCCATGAAATTCCCCTTGCAGGTCACTTAGGCCAGAACAAGACTTGGGACAGGCTTGCCCCACACTTTCACTGGCCTCATATGTCTGAGGACACTAAGGAGTTTTGTCGCTCATGTGTCACCTGCCAAGCCAGTGGCAAATCAGGTGGCACAACAAAGGCCCCCCTTATACCACTACCTGTGGTGGGGGTTCCCTTTGAAAGAGTGGGGATTGACATTGTTGGACCAATGGACTCCCCAACAGCATCTGGGCACAGATTTATACTGGTGGTAGTGGATCATGCCACCAGGTATCCAGAAGCTATTCCCCTTAGGACCACTACAGCTCTTGTTGTGGCTAGGGCCCTGGTTGCAGTTTTCTCCAGAGTGGGGTTTCCTAAGGAGGTTGTCTCTGACAGAGGTGCAAACTTCATGTCAGGATACTTGACTGCTATGTGGAAGGAGTGTGGTGTGAATTACAAATTCACCACACCCTATCACCCACAATGCAATGGTCTTGTTGAAAGATTCAACAAGACTCTCAAAGGGATGATAAAAGGGTTACCTGAGAAGCTTAGGCGAAGATGGGACATCCTTTTACCCTGCCTTCTGTTTGCTTACAGAGAGGTCCCACAGAAGGGGGTTGGTTACAGCCCTTTTGAGCTTTTGTTTGGACATCCTGTAAGAGGACCCCTATGTCTTGTGAAGGAAGGATGGGAGTTACCTCTCAAAAAGCCTAAACTTGACATAGTGGACTATGTACTTGGTCTCCGCTCCAGGATGGCAGAGTACATGGAGAAGGCATCTAAAAACCTGGAGGCCAGCCAAGAACTTCAAAAAGCTTGGCATGACCAAAAGGCTGTCCTAACTGTTTACCATGCAGGAAAGAAGGTGTGGGTGTTGGAGCCAGTGGCCCCAACAGCTCTCCAAGACAAATGGTCTGGACCCCACATCATCATTGAGCAAAAGGGAGAAGTCACCTACTTGATGGACATGGGAACTCCCAGGAGCCCTTACAGAGTACTTCATGTGAATAGGCTCAAAGCATTTGTTGACAGGGAGGACATGGGCTTGCTCATGGCCACAGATGAGGGACAGGAGGAAGAGAGTGACCCTCTCCCAGACCTGCTCACTCAGTACCCTGATGATGGGTCAGTATATGGTGTAGTCTTTTCTGACAGCCTCTCTGAGCATCAACAAAAGGATTGTAAGCAAGTCCTTCAATCCTTCAGACAAATGTTTTCTCTGACCCCCAGTCAGACAAACTGGTGCACACATGAGGTGGACACTGGAGACAGTCTGCCTATAAAGAGTACAATCTACAGGCAACCTGACCATGTCAGGGACTGCATAAAAACTGAAGTACAAAAGATGTTGGAATTGTGAGTCATTGAACCCTCAGAGAGCCCTTGGGCTAGTCCTGTAGTTCTAGTGCTTAAACCTCACACCCAGGATGGTAAGAGAGAGATGAGGTTTTGCGTAGACTACAGGGGTCTCAATGATGTCACTAAGACAGATGCCCATCCAATACCCAGGGCAGATGAACTTATAGATAAGTTGGCTTCTGCAACTTTCTTAAGTACATTTGACCTAACAGCTGGTTATTGGCAAATCAGGTTAGCTGAGGATGCCAAGGCCAAGACAGCATTTTCTACCCCAGGAGGTCATTACCAATTTGTGGTGATGCCCTTTGGTTTGGAAAATGCACCTGCCACTGTTCAAAGGTTGGTGAACCAAGTTCTCACTGGGTTGGATGACTTCTGTGCAGCATATCTAGATGATATTGCTGTCTTTAGCTCCACCTAGGAGGATCACCTGATCCACCTAAGGAAAGTTTTAGAGGCCCTGCAAAAGGCAGGCCTCACTATCAAGGCTACTAAGTGCCAGATAGGGCAGAGTCAAGTTGTATACTTGGGCCACCTTGTAGGTGGAGGCCAAGCTCAACCTCTGGAGAGCAAGATACAGACCATAAAGGACTGGGCTCCTCCAACCACCCAGACACAGGTCAGAGCTTTCTTGGGCCTGTCTGGTTATTACAGGAAATTTGTCAGAAATTATGGAACCATTGTGACTCCACTTAATGACCTGACAAGTAAGAAAATGCCAAAGAAAGTTCAGTGGACAGTTAGCTGTCAGAAGGCATTCGATGACCTAAAGCAGGCCATGTGCACTGCACCTATTCTCAAGAGTCCAGACTACTCCAAACCTTTCATTGTCCAAACAGATGCTTCTGAGTTGGGTGTGGGAGCTGTTCTATCTCAGCTGAATATTGATGGTCATGACCAGCCCATTGCTTTTATAAGTAGAAGGCTGACCCCTAGAGAGAAACGTTGGTCAGCTATTGAGAAGGAAGCCTTTGCTGTGGTTTGGGCCCTGAAGAAGTTGAGGCCATACTTGTTTGGTACTCACTTCAAGATTCAGACCGACCATAAGCCCCTCTTATGGCTAAATCAAATGAAGGGTGAAAACCCCAAACTTTTTAGGTGGTCCATTTCCCTACAGGGGATGGACTTTACAGTGGAGCACCGCCCAGGGACTGACCATGGTAATGCAGATGGTCTCTCTAGGTACTTCCACTTAGAACAAGAAGACTCACCTGGTCAAGGTTAGTTTAATGTCCCTAAGTTTGGGGGGGGGGGGTTATGTAGGAGAGTGGGGTCTGCAATCCCATGGACACCCCAGATTTTTGCTTTTTGCTTCACTGGTTTACGACTTTCCCTGGCTGTGGGCCTGCTAATCAGACCCACAGCCTAGCTGTTCTCTCTCTAAATTGACAAGCGTGTACCTTAGGTGAATTTACCAATTGGTATTGGGCCACCTTATCAGTCCCTGTACAGCATACCTTAGGTATCCAGGGCATAGGTGTACCCAGGGCCTACCAGGGGCTGCAGCATGTATTATGCCACCCCTGGCTGGCCACCCAAATCTGACACAACTGGCTGCACGACAGCTGGGGCAAGGTGGTGTAAACACCCTTTGCTTTAGATATGGTATTCCTATATCTAACTCTAAAATGGACACATATATTCCTATAAGTCACTCCTATGGCAGGCCTTGTCAATCCTGAAGGCAGAGTGCTTGGAATTATGTGAGATGGTGCTCTGGCATGAGCTGAGCCCAGTTGCAGCTTGCGGAACCAAGTCCTTATAGCTGTTCCATGATAACGCTATACCATATACTCTTAAGTGCATTATAATCCTCGCGGTTAAATGCTAACTTTGGCATAGCATTATCAAAACATGTCGAGTAAGGTGTCATACGAATTGGAATACTAACCCCTCACCAATTCTGGCGACGGGGTTAGCATTCCACCCTTCTAGAGGGACACGACATGTCTGTAACTGTGAACCCCGGTTAAAGTTAACTCGAGCCTCAGCATCACAAAATGGATGCTGCCACCACAGACACAAGTCTGACCTCCTGCTGCTGGGAGTCCTTCCAGCGAGGATGGCCTGGACAAAGGGTTTCCTGCCTTGGGAGGTGCTAGCACCACCCCAGACAGGATTTTGTGTATTGAGGTAGGGAGGCCTGAAAGGAATGAGACATGCCTGGGGCACACAAGGTGCCCTGTGCATACACCGGTTCAAACCAGTTGCTGGGGGATCCCTGCCCCAGCTCTGGCGGGAAACCGGACAAAGGATAGGAGGTGTAGCCACCCCCCTTCCTGGTCCCACCCAGGGGAGGGACCTAGTCAGTAGTGCAGCCCCCTTTAGGAGAATAAAGGTAGGAGCTGGTCCCATTCCAGATTAGATTATCCTGAACTATTCAACAAGAAGAAACTCTGGCCTTCGACGTTCTGCTCCACAGAAGACTGAAGAATCTCCCTTGTGGACAAGGAGTGTCCACCCTGCAACTGCAGGCACCATCAAGCGTCCAGTGGCTTCACTTTGTCGTCTTCCCTCGAGGATCCAGACTTCAGAGCCCGACGAGACCCGGATTCCCAGACCTCTCCGACCTCAACCTACATCTACAGCAAAACTGGGACCCGTGGGTGCGACGAGACACGTGGGACCGGCCATCTTGAACGAACCTGCACTTTGCTTCCAGCACGACTCCCGAGGTAAACTCGACCAAGTGCTTTGGGGACTGAGAAGCCCCAGCCCCGAGCAGCTCCTGCACCGAAGATCAGCCCTCCAGCCTCCACGAGATCTGCGTGGGGCCCTACTGCTTTGTTGCTGCTTGACACATTGTCTGGTCACTTGCTGGCTGGCTAGTGGCCTCCTAGACGACGAACCTTTGAATCTTTGCTGCTGGTCTGGTTGCTCCAGACTGGCCCTTGCTCCCTTCCAAAAGAGGGGCACCCCGGACTCTCCTAGTCCGCACCAGACGCTTTCTTCACTCACCGTGTGGGTTGCCTTTGCCAAGGTCTGTTGAGTCCAATCCCGGATCCGACACCGCCGACAGCGAGAGCCTGCGTGGGACAGCTCGTGCCTCCATCCTGGTTGTCGAAGACACCTCCTGGTCCACGTGGCTGCAGAGTCAAGCGTCCACTCTTCACCTGATCGCGACGACGACATCTGGTTCCTTCCTGGTTCCACTCCAGTCACTGGCTAGTGACTGTGAACATTGTCCCCTCTGCTTTCAGGTCTCCTTCTTCAACAATCCACCCTTGGATTGCACCGGACATCTTCCTCCTGGTCGCCTGCAGCATCTTTTCTTTCAGGCTCCATTGACTTCAACGCGAGAACCCGACTCACTTTGACACCTATGCACCCGCGGCCCGTGGGTGAGGTAACACGAGCATTTCGGTGCTCAAGGGTAGTTTAACTGTCTGTAAAAAAGTTCAATCGGGTCGGGGACAATCGATATTTGCCCGGCGGTATTGCCTCTGTGACCCCCTAGTTATTTAAATCAATGAAGAGGCAGGCGCTGGAGACTGGAAAGCAGGAAACAAGGTTTTTTATTCTCTCCGGAGGAGAACACAACGAAACGGACAGAAGGTATCGTTCTGAGGTGCTCTAACTGTATTTCTGAGGCCTGGCCTCTTATACCCATATTTATGACTTTATTGTAGATTACACATACATGTTTAAAGCTTTGATGTACGGAAAAGACATTCTCGGAACTCCCCTTTGGGCCCGTTCCCACACACATTTACAGTTGAAGTCCCCACCCTAGTCACAACAGGTGTTGAGCATCGCGCAGCTGGATAATCCGCCGATTCACGGAATGTGGGGAGTCTGATCGGATCTCATGGGGTGGGGGCTTTGATCAACCCGGGGATTCTTTGATGGGGGAAGCTTTCTATTGTACGGGGAGGGGCAAGGATGGTATCGGCAGAGCTGGGTGTCGGCTTGGGAACGGGGAGGACAAAACGGGCACACGGGGAAAAGGGGGGTTTGCATCTAAGGGCCGGAGATCATGAAAGGAAAGCAGGGAGGTGTCGCGCTGGGAACAGGATGAGGGCCTGGGGCAGAGCAGCGCCGAAGAGGGGTTTATGACTCAAGGCAGGTGCAAGCAGGGGGTGATCAGCGTGCAGGCTTAGTGAAGGCAAAGGGCTATGTCAGGGGCCAGCGGCATGCAAAAGGGTTTGTTCTGATCGGGGCATCTTAAAATGGCGGGCGCGCACGACAAAAGTGTGGCATCAGGGGAAGAGGCAAGATGGCGCAGATAATGTTCACCAAAACGCACTAATTTTCCACAGTCCTCCCTTTAACATATTCAAGACATCTTGCTGGTTCATTTTCTATTCGGTTCTACTGTGGTGAGCATGAGAAAGAAAACGGTAGGAACCCTAGATGAAAAAGAGTTGTAAACAATACATTTTGAGGTTTCTAGTTTTTAGGAGGTGCACCTATTTGATAAACTTTGATAAATTTGTTCAGCAGGAAAGTCATAGGAATGAAATACAAAAACGGCGAGCAGCAAGTACATATCATAACGTGAACTGGCAGGTTAATACATATTTCAGATTCGGATTGGAGCAGGATCAATACAATGGCGGCTGGGAGAGAAATGAGGCATAAAAAACGGTGATTGAGGATGTCAAATGTTCGAAGTTTTATGAGTTCTCATTGTTCTTTGTGGTCTTTCGTTGGCGCTGTTGAGCAACGGCGGTGGAGCTACAAGTCCAGCTCTGTTCTAAGTTCTGCGTTGCAGGGCACGACCCTTTCCTCGCGTTTCTGGTCGGAAAGGTCCTTTTCGCCCTGTGTCCTTTGAGGTGATCGTCAGAAAGTTCCGATGGAAGAAGAGCGTTCAAAACAGTCCATAGGGTAGGTCAGAGGAAAAAGGGGGATGGAGCAAGGCCAAATTGGGAACAAACTAGGGGAACGAGAGACTTCAAATAGGCGGGCGTGTGACGGAATTCAGAGAGCGGGGACTTGTCGACAGGCACTGGACGTCGAGCAGGGGCATCAGGTCGACCCTTTCTTTTCATGCTGTCGAAAACAGTGCCTCGTCCTGCAGCTCTTTCCAGTCGTGGTCTCACCTTGGCTAATGTCGCAGGTGTTCCTTAGTCTGTAGTCGGGCCTCGTGCTCCCACATCCGGTCCTTCTCTCCTCCAACAGCAGTACCCTTAAACAAGTTTGAAAAGACAGTCTTTAGAAAATTTGCAGATGAAGATAATCAAAAAGTCTATTTCTCTCCCAGCTCCAGGCAAAGAATGAAAATGTCCGTTATATTTAATGTTCACAACTGGCATATGAATGACCGGTGGCGGACCTGTTGGATTTACTATGACTTTCCTTCATAATTATTTATTACAGGCATGACAGTTCATCTGATGGTAACCCACCTTCGGGAGACAAATCTGGCAAAGATATGCCGTTCTCTAGAGTTTTACATTTACAAAAGGGTACAGTGAGTCGTCAACATGGTACTACACAGGTATTTTGCTGAGAGACGAACATGGCTAAACATTTCCTTTCTATCGGTGCATCCTGTTTTTCAACTACTGCGGGGTTCATTTTGATGATTTCTTTACCTAGGTCTAGTCTGTTAACCTTGTAAAACATCATTCTGGGTCCTACGTAACCTTTTACAGCCCGGTTACTTAACTAGGAAGGACAGGGGTTTTATGGGAAACAACCAGGGACATAGACAGGGGAGGTAACGGGGGTGATCGTTTTTCTGGTCTGGGTATTGCGACAATTCGGGGAGGGGAGGGTCGCGTATTCTGAGGTCCTTGTTTTATACTATAGGAGCCGTTTGACACGTAGTTCCCTTATTTCGGGTCAGATTAGGGAACCTCTGTCGTCTTACCTGTCCTTTCCCTTACGGCCCAACCTGGGTTCATTGACTTCTAGCGGAAAAGGAGAGGTAATGACGCGGCCTCAGGGTGATTGTATTAAAGACAAGCGTTTGTGCAAATACTGACGGTATTTGAAGCCAATTAGGTGGTGTGCTAGGGGTGGCAATCTGCCAATTTCGGGGCTAACCACTCGGAAGAGTGGTAGTGAAAAAATAGAGAGAGAGAGAGAGAGAGAGAGAGAGAGTGAGAGAGAGAGAGAGAGAGAGAGAGAGAGAGAGAGAGAGAGAGAGAGAGTGCAACGGCAGGCTAAATAGTACACGTGCAACAGAGAGGGTGGCAGTGTATTCAAGAAAGGCTATTTAGTGCATTACACAGTAAAGGGTATTCACGAGTCCGCGTTAGAATCTTGTAATCATGCAGTTTGAGCATTAGACAGGGTAGAGGGGACGTGCTTTGAGAAAAGGAAAGAAGGAAAAAAGGAGGTACCATTTTGTCGCACTTTCTCGCATTCTCGGTCCTTTGACCAGTTGGGTCAACGCCTCAGTCACACACACACACATTCCCTCACAGTTTCGCATCATACGTGACATGGGTTCATTCGTCCGGTCTGGTTTAAGGGTGATCACTTTCTATCAAGTTGTGCTAATTTTCCGGGTCTGTTCGATACGTGAGTAGTTTGCAGGCGTGCTTAGACACCACCTTGCGGCGCTAGTCCGCTTCGTGTATTTAGACATGGCAAGGTCTCAGATCTTCGCCACACCTTGGCTGTAATCTCTGACGTAACCTGCAGAGGGAGGAAAAAAGGGGGGGGGGTGGGGGAGACAGCATTCGCGCGCATTCAAATACATGGATTCATAAGTCCTTTACTTACCTCTTACTCGTCTTTCCTCCTTGGGGCAGGGTCCCCGGGGATATGGTTTCCGGAGTCGAGGGGGGGTAGTGTGTTCATGTAGGGCGTGTGCGGGGAAACATAAAAAGGAAACCAGAGGTGCCTAGTGCGAGGTATCTAGTCAAAGGATATATCTCACTATCGGGATCCTTAAACCTCTTTCAACGCCGTGGCGTTCTAAAGTTCTTCGGTTCTTGGGTCCCTGCTACTTTGGAACGTTGTACTTTATAATATTTACATTATTTCATTTCACCCTCCTTTTACATTCCCTCATTTACACCATTCGTTTTACCCATCCTTGGAAGTCAAGGTCTTCCTCTACGCGAGAGTTCATGAGTCAGTCGCGTACTTTTGAAGGCGGGGTGTCGTGTTGTCGATCCGATCCGTCCTCCAGGGCTGGGCAACCATCTTCTTTTAACCTTAAAGAGAGAGCAGAGTAGGGTGCACAGAAAAAGAACTTTCCTACCCATCCCATATCGTTTTAAAATAAAGCATGCAATACCCGTCCATAGTTTTAAAGACTTTATTTTGCAAATTCATTTCAGCATATGGATTAGGAGGGTGTGGTCGTATTTGGTCGGTCGTGGCAATGGCTAAAGTGCGTACAGTGGGGGGTGTCGTTTGCAACAATAAAAACATCGGAAAGTTTTACTCGTTCATTTGTAAGAGACTAAAACGTCTATTAATTGGCTGGGGGTTCGGGGGCATATATTTTCATAATTTAGAAGCATAATCATAACAGTGGTAATCAGATTTACTATATGCATACCGTACGTGTGCGTCGTAAATGAGGTTTACATCAGTTATAAAAATTTAATACATTGTACATTCGTAATCAACATTTGTAACGGGGATCTTTTCACACTATTCGTCGAGTGAGTTCTCTTCGTCTTTTCTAGCCAAGTGTACAGAGGATCATATAAAATCTCAGAACATCAAGTTTATATTAGTGCGAAGGAACACCACGAGGTGTTCGTAAGTTCCGATTGATACCAGCGCCATTTTGGGCGGGGCCGGCACAGTCCGGAAGCAGCATCAGGGGGAAATGTTTCCATTACTGGCAGTTTGGACCAGAGTCCTTTTCGGCAGTTCTAGAATTCATGCTAACAGAAGGTGTGGCAATGTCATGTTTGTTTCGTTGGCGATCGAGGCAGCCGTCCCTTACCGGAAACCTGCAAAGGCCGAAGGTTCCGCCGGGGACCTTTGTATGATCTTCAAGGCTGCGGAGATGCTGTCGGAGATGGGGGCTCGTGCTCCATGGGACAAATGTTCGAGTTATACGGCTGGCCAAAGTTACTCTAGTGGCCGGGGCCCGCCTTCCAGCGGATCCAGACGCCATTTTGAGGCCCTACAGGGGCCACTCTCGTCGAGTTTGCAGGAATGGAAGCGACCCTTCGGAGTGAAAGGAAGAGGTCCCTGTTTTGTGAGAGCGGGACGTTCAGCTGGGGTGCAGCTGTGATGCCCCCACCTGGGGGGGCGAGGGAGACTCGTTCACATCGTCTCCTTCTCCCGGTGCACTCCATGCCGCTCCTTTTCATCGCCCCGCATGAAGGCCTCTCCACATCCGGTGTTCCCCAAGTGCCACCATTGTACGTTCGGTGCTGCGCAAATACTGGGGTGCCACCATTGTACGTTCGGTGCTGCGCAAGTACTGGGGTGCCACCATGGTGTGTTCGGTGCTGTGGAAGTATGGGCACCATCGCCTGACTGGGGATGTTCGGCGTCGGGCTGGGGGCTGGGAAACCTCCTACCGGTGGAGGTGGGAGAGGCTCGTCCGCGTCGCCTCTCCCTCCCAGCCCAACTTGGACAAATTGTTGTGGAGGTACGTGCAGGACATCCCGCCGTCCAGGACTGCTGCGGCTGTGACGGAAGAGAAAAGGAAGAGGTGCCTCGTTCTCCTCTTGACATGTGGCGGGACTACCTTAGTCTTTCCAGGCCCGTTGCGGCCGGCCAAGGAGACATGTGGCGGGACTACCTGCAAATGCCCAGGCTGCGGGCTCCTGCCTCTCCTCCGGCTCCCCCATACGTTAAGATTTCCTGACCAAGAGTTGGCGGCGGGGCTCGCCTTATATGGGTTGCCGTTGGTTGGGCGTAGCCGTAACCCTGCCCTACTTTGGAAGGTTCCAGAATGGGGGGGGGGGCGAATGTTCTGTTTGACTTTCATTTTCTACAGTTTATCGTTATTATTCCTTGTTTGTTGTGTTAAATTAAAAGTTCAAGTTTATTAATGGTCTACGGATTTTGTTTTACCATTTCTTTCTTTCCAGATTGCTTTTATGCTAAGTTTCTGCTAACCGAGGTCGAGTAACACGGAAACACGTGTAGAGGGATGACGCAGATTTGTACATTACATACACACGAACTCAGACGGGGGACAGTACAAATACGACATACAAAGACCCAAGACAAATATAAAAACAGTTATTGGTCATAATTATCTCTTTCCGTCTGTGAATTTTAAACGAGGCTGGGTTCCCGTCTTGACATTGCCCGACCTAGGAGAACTTGAGCATGCCGCTGAGATTTTCCTGGCGAAATCTGTGCCATCGGGCATAATCAAACGTGGTGGTTCTGTCTGGTCTGTCTATGTAAGTCGGGTTCTTCTCTGTCTCGCGCCTTTTCTCGTACTGCCGGTCTGTCGTTCCTGTCGGCCCTTTGCCTTTACTCACGCTCAGTAGAGTCGGGCATTGGGCTTTCCAGTGTCCGACATACCTACAAAAAGCGCATTGGTCTGACCCTAAGTCTGGTCGTCCTTTGCATAGTGTCGGGGGATAAGTTGTGGGTAGCGGTGTCCTGGGGTTGTCCTGTCGGTATATTTCCCTACTTGGTTTATCCTCGTCTTTTCTCTGTCGTTTCGTAGCCTCTCTGCGCCACATACCGAGACTGTCGAGCATAATTGGCGTCGTCTTATTATTTCGAAGGGCTATTTCTAACGTTTCTATTTTATCAAGGTCAAAGGATCCTGCCAGTGGCCACTGTTTGTCTTGGCTATCTTCGGTATACCTGTGCCATAATTTATTATAAGCTATGGTGACTAACCCATAGTTTATGAACATGTCCTTATTAGGGGTGCCTTCTAGTGGAGCTATATGGTCCACTTCTAACACCCGGTCCGGGCTAAACAGGCTATTTATCAGTGGGGAGAAGACAGACATGACGGCTCGTAATGAGGGACTAAAAAGTCAGCACTGCCTATCTTATCACTAGGTGCAAAGACTAGACAGAATATTTCTATTCTACGTTGTTTGCAGGTAGTGAATACCTCATGGATCAAAAAAAATATAAAACCAAACGACCAATAAATAACAATGGGGAGAATGAGTAGGTCCGCAAAGATCTGCGTTACCTACCCTTTTCACTATCTGCAAAAAGGGTGGTCTCTTCCCTGCTTGCAGACAGGGAATCTCCAGGAAACAATAGTTTTGTGAACAACAGTTCAGTTTCAAGCAATTATTGAGTGGGGGAGAAAAAGAACAAGCACGGCTGCTACCCTACCTATCCTCCACTGCTTGCAAAGGGAGAGAGAGCCTGTTGCTTCTCCGTTTGCAGACAGTGAATCTCCAAATAAAAATAAACAAAGCAATACTAGTATTTTGAACAATCAAGCAATCAAACAAATTTTTTTTCGCAACTTGTCGTGGCAACACGACCTTACCCGGACCATGTGGACAGTTTCTTGTCTTCCGAATCCAGCGCCCGATCGTCCTCTTTTTCTCGTATTTCTCACGGCACTCCTGATGGTTCCCAGTCAGGACCGTAGATCACTCGAGAGAGGTCTGTTCGGAACTAGTGAAGTTCGGATGATCGGCTGCCAGACGAGGGTCTATTGGGCAAGAGCTCTCCCGATCGTTGCAGTCGTTCACTCTGTCGTCGGGACCTCTCCCACTGGATCCACGAGTCGCTGATGGGCCCCACGCTTGGGACGCCAATTGTAAAAAAGTTCAATCGGGTCGGGGACAATCGATATTTGCCCGGCGGTATTGCCTCTGTGACCCCCTAGTTATTTAAATCAATGAAGAGGCAGGCGCTGGAGACTGGAAAGCAGGAAACAAGGTTTTTTATTCTCTCCGGAGGAGAACACAACGAAACGGACAGAAGGTATCGTTCTGAGGTGCTCTAACTGTATTTCTGAGGCCTGGCCTCTTATACCCATATTTATGACTTTATTGTAGATTACACATACATGTTTAAAGCTTTGATGTACGGAAAAGACATTCTCGGAACTCCCCTTTGGGCCCGTTCCCACACACATTTACAGTTGAAGTCCCCACCCTAGTCACAACAGGTGTTGAGCATCGCGCAGCTGGATAATCCGCCGATTCACGGAATGTGGGGAGTCTGATCGGATCTCATGGGGTGGGGGCTTTGATCAACCCGGGGATTCTTTGATGGGGGAAGCTTTCTATTGTACGGGGAGGGGCAAGGATGGTATCGGCAGAGCTGGGTGTCGGCTTGGGAACGGGGAGGACAAAACGGGCACACGGGGAAAAGGGGGGTTTGCATCTAAGGGCCGGAGATCATGAAAGGAAAGCAGGGAGGTGTCGCGCTGGGAACAGGATGAGGGCCTGGGGCAGAGCAGCGCCGAAGAGGGGTTTATGACTCAAGGCAGGTGCAAGCAGGGGGTGGTCAGCGTGCAGGCTTAGTGAAGGCAAAGGGCTATGTCAGGGGCCAGCGGCATGCAAAAGGGTTTGTTCTGATCGGGGCATCTTAAAATGGCGGGCGCGCACGACAAAAGTGTGGCATCAGGGGAAGAGGCAAGATGGCGCAGATAATGTTCACCAAAACGCACTAATTTTCCACATGTCCTAGTGTCCAGTTCCAGAGTCGTTTTAGTCCTACCTAGTCAGGATTGTCCGTACTCACCTTTAACTTGAACTGTACTGTCCATAGAAGTTGTTACGCATCTCGCGTGTGAGTTCACACTCTGCACACGCGTTCGGTGGGCCTCCTATTACTTACCTGAACTTAGTATAGCGTGGTCCCATCGATCCTACAGCCTCTGGACAGCTCCATCCCTTTTATCGACTTTCACATTCCACTTACTTAGTATATGGTTTGTCGTGCCCCTAGGGCACCATTGTAATTTTGTGCAACTTGTAGTATTTTTCGTAAGAGATTGTCATGTGCTTAGCCCTCTGACCTCATAAAGAGTTCAGAGGTGTTGTTATTAATAAATATACTGTTTATTTTCATAACAACCTGTGTGGTGTCCTTTCATCTGGTATTCAAGGGGTTATATAATGGTAAAACAGCTGGCTTCACATGCCAAAAGAGTTTAGCCTAAGACTGCTTTGTCCATGCTACCATTAGGATAGCTGGTCTATAAGGTTGACTTACAACCAATCACCATAAGGGTTGCTTGGACTGATACAAGGTGATCACTAGAACTAGTGAGCATCATATATCAGGCCAACTTCTCACAGGCCCTGCCAGGGTCGGCAACGGCCCTGGCGGAGCGCCGAGAAGACGATCAAACTTGACTATCTAGAGGAAGTAAAAGTCGTAACAAGGTTTCTGTAGGTGAACTTGCGGAAGGATCATTAACGGCGGAGCGGCCCGAGCGACCGACGGCGTCAGCCCGAAGCCCTCGGCCGCCTCCTGCAAGCACGCACCCGAGGCACAGGGCCCGGCCCTGCCCTGGCGCGCCCAGGCCCGGCGGAGCGGTCCGCAGGCCACATTGGGGCACTGGGGTTTTAGGACCGGGACTTCGGTGGGCCTCTTCCCCCCCCCGGGGGAAGGGCC